>NC_033624.1:14982039-15009539 GCF_001540865.1 Ananas comosus | reverse complement strand
TTGTGCAATTTTTGAGTTGAGTAAAGTAATAGTAATAAGAACTGTGTCGTGTAACTTCATTCGAAGATGAAATTCAATTTTCATTAATTTTGGAATAAAAGAATTGGATTTGAAAATAGCTTCAATTCCATTTTTTTGGAGCGAACGACCTGATACTACCTTATTACTTATTTTAACTCATTGCATTCAGTATAGTAATAAATAGGTTAGTTAATTACCCATAATATATCGAATAAGAAGAAAAAAAGGTGTTCCACCATCCATCGATGGATCTATCGAGAAACAAAAACTTTTACTTTTTACTTTATTTAATTATTTAATTGAAATTTTCAATTTAAATTGACTTTATTTTTGTTCTCTTTTTCGGGTCCAAAAGTCGATTCGAAGACGAGCCACCTCAATTATCCTTTTAGGTTCCATATTCCGTCTTTCCATATCATGGAGTTCCATACTTGTAGTTTGGTCAAGAAAGAACCTTTGTCTTGGACCTAATCCAACAATGATTGCATCACGAATATTGATTGTTACAACTATGTTTTCTTTCTTTCATTAAATATGATCTAATCTAAATAGTAGATACTATTACTATTATCTACTACTATTATCTACTATTATATATATTTATATATTATCTACTAATTTATATATTATCTACTAATATTATACCAACCAATTACTTGAAATGAAAGGATTCGAATAAAACTTTTAACCAAAAAGGGTTAGATTTCGCATATAATTGAATTGTGTCAATACGATAATATCTTTCATGAATTATTAGAACCCATTGATCATTGACTTACATTTTCCCAAGATCCTTACTTTCTATTATGAAGCCAATAAGGGAAACCTTATAAGAAATTTGAGGGTTTTCTATTGATCTGTTGAATAGCATAACATAAGTTATCCATAGATAAGGAACAAAAAAAGAAAAAAGGAATTGTGTAGCATTTCGGTACCGATCAAGGCTGCGTTGCTGTGCCAGAGGAAGGATAGCTATACTGATTCGGTATACTCGAAATACACCTTTGGTACAAAATTGACGATCTCACAAAGATGCAATATCAGTAGTTTTCTATTTACTGATCCCATCTTTCACGGAATCGATTCCCCTTTTTGAATGTACAAAAATTTGTGGAGCTCAGCATGTCTGGAAGCACGGGAGAACGTTCTTTTGCTGATATTATTACCAGTATTCGATACTGGGTTATTCATAGCATTACTATACCTTCCCTATTCATTGCGGGTTGGTTATTCGTCAGTACGGGTTTAGCTTACGACGTGTTTGGAAGTCCTCGGCCAAATGAGTATTTCACGGAAAGCCGACAGGGGATTCCATTGATAACCGGCCGTTTTGATTCTTTGGAACAACTCGATGAATTTAGTAGATCCTTTTAGGAGGCCCTCAATGACCATAGATCGAACCTATCCAATTTTTACAGTGCGCTGGTTGGCTGTTCACGGACTAGCTGTACCTACCGTTTCTTTTTTGGGGTCAATATCAGCAATGCAGTTCATCCAACGATAAACCTAATTCAAATTATAGAACTATGACACAATCAAACCCGAATGAACAAAATGTTGAATTGAATCGTACCAGTCTATACTGGGGTTTATTACTCATTTTTGTACTCGCTGTTTTATTTTCCAATTATTTCTTCAATTGAGAGAAAGAAAGAGAATAGTAGTAATTCTCTTATCCCATTCGGATAGATACCATCCTCATAATTATCCATGACTGTTTTTGTCTCTAGCATGACCACTTGATGAAATGTGGAGGAAAGTGGGGGAAATGGCCGATACTACTGGAAGGATTCCTCTTTGGCTGATAGGTACTGTAACTGGTATTCTTGTGATCGGTTTAATAGGTGTTTTCTTTTACGGTTCATATTCTGGGTTGGGTTCATCTCTCTAGTAATCGTATGAGCCGGATTGTAGACATGAAAAAGTAAGAACTTAGCGGGTCCTTACCCTCCTTTGTCTGATTAGAGCGGAAAGGGCCCGCGGAGTTCTTAGTCTTATAACGAGACTTTGATCTATTCCATAACCTACAAATTGGTTAGTTATCCAGTCAGCATAATCAAAATATTATATTTGTTTTGTAGAAATGACAAAAAGGATCCTTTGCTCTGATGTTTCAAACCACTCTATTCTTTTGTTTCTTAATGATGTTTGTGAACAATTGAATCTAGCGGTTGATTCATAGTTCCTGCCCTTCCCCCAAAATATTAACTGGAAGCAAGAAGAAAGAACGAATCAATCGATTTTATCTATAATCCAATATAATTATTATATTGATTTCTAGGGATGAGACATCCTGCAAATCATTTCTAGACTAAACTAATAGAACCTTAATCAAAACTACTCTAAAAATCAAATCAAAACCCTGATCATATAATAAATAAGGATTTGGATATTCGTCAAAATAAAATCCGTCTTTCAACCGCTTTTTTTTTGTTTGAATAATTTCTCTAAGTTATAAGTTGAACAACTATTGAATAAGTGAAGAAATTCTATTTGCTCAATAAAATATTCCCCCAACATCCTTTCTTTCCCTTAGTTTGTCCACTACTTCTTATGAATCTAAACAAAGGAGTTCCGATAGACCCGGAAAAGAAGGAATAGTAATCTTTGACGAACAGGAAAAAAAATGATTATTATTTTGATACAAGACGACACAAGAAAAAGGAATTTTCTTGTGTCGTCTTGTATCGAATAGAAGATTAGGAAGACTAGTAATCCTTCCTAAAAGTATTTGTTCCTTTCATTTTTCCCATCCTTGCCTTGTATTCTCTTCTTTTGTATTTGTTCGGATGCCTATTGTTTATTACTAAAATGGAATACAAGTAATGAATTCCAGGCGTCCTGCAAAACAAAAAGAGTATAAACAAAGCAAGCAAAAGGATTTACAGAATTTTTTGATCATACATAATTGTATCGATGGACAAAAAACCGGCACTTTTTACCAAATGTTAAGGAATCTCTGGACCTAAAAATTGATTTCGTACAATTGAACTTTTTCAAACTGTTTCTTTTTAAGAACCAAAAAAACTTGTGCCAAAATAACAGATGCGAAGAAGAACAAAAGGCCTTGGACGCGTAATGGATCTTGAAGCACTATTTCTGCATCTCCCTGACCAAACCCTCCTACATTGGGATTGCTTGTTAATGGTTGATCAAGCTTGATGGATTCACCCTCTGAAACAAGAAGTTCTGGCCCTGGAGGTATAATATCAACCACTTGACGTCCATCCGATGCATCAACTATGGTTATTTCATATCCTCCCTTTTCTTNAGCCGAATTAGGATATCGGTACGGGCACAGACCACGCAGGAAATAGCGATCCTACAAACTTGAATCATGAATTGAATATCCTTCGCCCCTTATCTCCTCATCTTACTCGATTACGCCAATTTCTCTATTCGGTCCTCATCATTTTGACCTTTCTCATTGTGTCTTATTGTTTGTTGCGGCTAATCGACGTAAATGGTTATATCTTCTGGCTGAAAGTTCAATGGACCATTTTCAGCAAGTCTCTCTACTTCCTCTTTTCTCGGGTTGGCCGGAACTTTCTTTGCATTTGTATTTTACATGCTTATGTGGGATCTGGAGAGCGTGGGGAACACAAATATGATGCCCCATCATGGGGCAGCCTCCAGCTCAGCTCATGAAGGAGCCTCCAGCCCAGCTCACTCGGAAGCGAGCGTCAACCAAGCTCCTCCGGCTGAAGCTCCACAGGTCCCAGCTCCTCAGGAGCCAAACACGGTTGAGCTATTTGTGAAAGCCCAAAAAAAGCTTGGGAATAAGCTAAGACACCTCTTTGATGAGGAAAACTGTCCGATGAAGGACAAATCCAGCATACACGATATTGTTGATCGTGTTTTGAATAGTTCCACTGATTTAGATACAATCAATGGGGTTATTCACGATTTAAATGAAAAAGGGAGAAACAGCCCCTTTTTCGTGATAGCCAAAGAGGCCAAAGAAGCTATTGATCTCCAATTCTATTTGGAAGAGGGCTTCACATCCTCCTCTAGTGATAGTGATAACTAAGGTTGAAATGTTCGCCCTATCTATCGTTCAAGGGCAAGGGGAGAACGGCTTGCCTAGATCTCGTATTTCCCACGTAGCTCGTCGGTCAAACCTATGATTCTCTTATCAAAGTAATAGAGAGAGTTTTTTCCGGTATGTAGTGTAGTTCCGCGAGCGTTGAGCGCATCATCGGGGCAGGGCGAGAAGGCACTTCTTCTTTCTTTTGTTTGTTTGTGTCCAGTCCGTTGTCTGTCTTTGTTTTTAGGTGGGGCAGAAAATGACACTTTTTTGCTCCTTCTCTCACATCGAGAGCAGCTCCTTCTTTCTTGTTCAGGGTCGATCTTCCTCCGACGGAGAGGAATCGGTCAAGCGAAGCGGGAGGCAACCCTCGCCTCGACTCACCTCTTTCTCTATAAAAACCCCTCCACTGAGGAGAGCAGAAGCTCCAGGATGAANAGAGTACGGTTCATCAAAATCTTCTTAAAAAAAAGATTTTTTTTTTGTTTTACGATAGAAATAATCTCTATACATTTTTTTTTTTAAATAGCAGTACAGTGCAAAAATTATATATATAAAATGATTTGCAATTTAAATTATAAATATATGCAATTTACAATTTAAATGCTAATCCCAAAATATTTAACTTTTTTTTTTATTAACAGATTAGCACCCGTTAGATTTTTAATCACAATCAGATTGGGAGATACGCCTTAGATTGTTGGGGTAAATAGCACAACGAAAATCTGATTGTGATTAAAATCTAATTAATATTGTGATAAAAACAAAACCAAATTTACAGATAAACGCAAATATCTAAATAAAGATATGATCTTATCCAGAAGCGTACGAAGCACTGCCCTAAGGCGTATTCCCGTCCTTACGTGCGGAATTAACCGAAAATAACACCTAAGGTATGACCGGTATTCCTCCTCTTACGAGCACGATCGTGAAGGAGGTTGACAGAGATTTTTTTAGCACCCAGTAATAAGAAAAAATATTAGAAGATAAAATATTGAATAAATAAGGATTAACCAATTATCTGATATCCTACTTAACAGGGGAGAAAAAGAGATAATATATAGAAAAGAGAATTCCCGCTCTTTCTCGTTACGAGAAATCGAGCGAGAATGGAATTTCGTTTGGCGGAAGAAAAGGAACGAGAAAATATCCCGTTAGTTTCTTACTCATTAAGAAAGAAAATAAAAATAAATAATTAAAAAATAATAAATAAATAATAAAAATAATAAATAATAAAAATAATAAATAAATAATTTAAAAATTTAAATAGAATAAAGTTCAAATTTTAAAATTTTGAGTTTTTCACCAACAATATTAATGTGTCGCTGATATAAAAGTGATGAGATATCTTAATTATTATCGCATTATCGCAATCACAGTACTATTATATTATTTTTATATGGCCAATTTGCATAAAAAATCCACGGTAATATCTTTGGCAAGATGACCCCTCTCGCCACATCGTGCAGTCAGTTGAGAGCAATCTCGCTGGTAGAGGGCACATCCCTGGTATCTGAGACATCTTCAATCACCAGTTGGTGTCTGTTATTCTAATCTTTTGGTTAGATTAGTGAGGGAGGGGGAGAGATTTCCATTGGACTAGTTAAAAGACTTAGATAACACACCGGGAGAAAGAAAAGTTCACGTAGAGAAAAGAGATTAGACTAGTCATTGCACTAGTAGCGTCTACGAGCCTCCCGCTTCGGTACCATCTCCCTTTTTTACCAGTCGAGTGCACTTTTGCTTTTGTTTGATGTGACAACTCAGAAAAGTTCTTTGCCGAAGCTTTCTGTAAAAAAAAAAGGGGGCAATCCAATAAGTCAATGCAGTCAAGCCAGTGAGTAGGAGGAAGAGGAAGTGAAAGCTATTCAACAGTCCGTATTGAATGGTACTTATGCGCTATCCCCATCACGTATATTTTCCTTTGAGAGAGAGGGGATCCGATTCAAGAGAGATTCTCATACATTGTGAATTTGCACGTGGTTCGCGAGAAGGAAAAAGGACTAATCTTTTGTTGCATCTGGCACGAGATGAAAAAGAGAGAGCTTCGTCTATCGATGAAGAGCGGATTGACGGAGCGCGATGGATGGAGACAGAGCTTCTGGGTAAACCCGAAATTGAACTGGTGGAAAACGAGCTCGATCTTGAAAAAATGGCAAAATGGTAGGATCGAATCGGGATTTTAACAAACATGGTTGACACATTTCATGAGATCCTCTTTCACTTTAGTTATTCGAATTCAGAAGTCCTGCGGATTCTTCCCTTTAGCTTTCTTTTTCTCCTCAATAGCATGAAGGTGCACGACATGATATTTTTCCCTTTAGCCTTAAAGAAGGTGCTGCAGAGGTCTGTGCTGGGGCAGGTTCGTTCTGTCTGATCTTGAATCACTCAGGGCTCCAGCAATGTCTTCCAGGCTCAGTCACTCCTAGAAAGCAGGCAACAAGCTATACGTGGTCTCTTGATTCCAGTCCGACCTGTTCGAGAACAACTTTTTCTAACGATTGGAATCGACGTGTGGCGGGAGGTCTGAATGCTACATTCAGAACATAAGCCAGATGACGGAACGGACGATTTTAATTGGTTTGATGCCTTTCCCGCGTTCCCGCGGGTGAGTTGATTCCTCTACCAGCGAGATTGCTCTCAACTGACTGATAGAAGACACAACCCTTAGAGCCACTAAAAGGATCAAATTCCCTAGAATGGCTACTGAGGTTTTACCTGGCTGAATGAGGGAGACAGAGCCAAAACAGGATCAAACTGGGTTTCCCCATACATACCATGTAACCTAGAGAGGTTACGTTCTTCCGATCATCATCAGATAATCACCTTGGGGAAAGAGAAAGTCTGATGAAAGTTGTGAAGAAAGACGAAAGTCGCAAGTCCCGAAAGACTTGGAAGAAGTTAAAGAAGTATGAAGTAAGAAGATTCAGTCTCGGGCTGTAAGAGGATGAAGGCGCAGCACTTCGAGAAGTCTTGAGCGGTCCAAAGGTGTCTTCTCGGTCACAGAGCTCCTCTATTTATAGAGGGGAGGGGACCGGTAACGGATGTTTTCACCAACTTGAATATTTCGAGGCTCACGTTGGTCCTTATCTCCCACCGTGGCACCCAGCAATGGGCCCGGTGATGACAGGGAAGTAAGGTCAGAAGGTTGAGGGAGGTGGCAAACGCATTGAACTACAATAGAAAAGCCAGGCCTGTGTTAAGCTTATTACAGCGAAAGAATTGATCCTGCATTCCGACTGAAATCGCTACACCAGCTCCGCTGGCGCGGATAAATCGGAAGCAGAAGCGAGGCAGGACCGCTCGGCCGAGCTTTTGTAGGCCAAAGCAAATGCAGTGATGACAATAAGTAAGAGGTGTGGTTCCTGAACATTCAAATTCACATAAAAACGAATCACTTATTTTTGAACCGGGAGTGGGACTTCCGGGTATGTTCGGATACGGTAGGATAGAATATTAGAAAACCATTACGGTTTAGACGCAGATCTGAGATCGACTGGCTGTGAACAGCCATTTATGCTAATCCCAATCCGTCATCCAAAGAGGAGCGGAAAGCCCTAAAAAGGGCTTAAAACATGTAGAATAGAACATTAGTTTGAGCATACTTAGCGCCTAGCTCTTTCTGCTTCAGTGGTGGCATCTGCAGCATTTTAAAAAGCTTTAGTTTCTGCCTCTCGTTCTGCAACCATGGTAGGGAATGATGGCTAGGTTTCAACGCTAGTCTATCAACATGCATCCTATGTAGCGAGATTCAGACTATCACTTTAAGAGTTTTGACTTTCTAGTTATTTGAAGACTAAAACAAACCTGTCCCTATTTGTGTCGTAAAGAGAGTTTTTAGCCTCTTTTACAGAGCCTATATATGTAAACTTTTTTTAGGTTCTTCTTCCTTGGCAGAAGCCTCTACCGAGCCGAGGGTTGGTTATTCCCTATCTCGACCTTGAGCTTTTTATGTTTTCCCGGCCTTCAGCCAGTTCTAAATGAATTGAATACTTGTTTGAAGACGTCTGGCCAAGATGTGAGGCTAGCTTTGGGCATCCCCTAAGCCAAATGAGAAGGAAGGGATGTGTTTAGGTGCAGAAGCCATGATCGGTATAGTGAGGCTAGCTTTCCCTCTTGACTTAGGCTTAGGCTGGTATACCAGAGTGGGAACAGTCTACAGGGTATGTGTGATATTGGTTTGAGAATACACAGTTATAAAGAAGTCAAGACAGCAAGAGTCGGATGCGAATATGTAACCAATGCAGTTTTGTTCGCTGGGAGGTCTATTTCATCGTTAGTGTCAGTCACTTCCTAAAAAAGTCATTCTATTTTTTACAAAGTTTATAGTGGGGGTCAGTCTATTTTTTTTTTTTTTTTAATCCCAACTTGAAACTATAAAGAAAAAACTAACGAGTCACACACTAAGCATAGCAATTATACCAAATGATCAATCGAATTTTTATTTAACCTTATAGAATTAGAATTGTTCATTTTTTTTTTTTTAACGGAAAAAGAATGAAAGAGTTTGTCATTTTTTGTTTTATCACTGGACAGAATGGGAAGACAGGGTCGATTATTTCTCGTCTACAAATATCCAAATTTTTATACCTAATACTCCATAAATAGTTCGAATGGTATAGGAAGAATGATCAATTTTAGCGCGAATTGTTTGTAGGGGAACTCTACCCTCTCTGATCCATTCGACACGTGCAATTTCTTTTCCGTCGATACGGCCTGCTATTTGCACTTGAATTCCCTTTGTATCCGTTTGTTCAGTTAATTCAATAGCTTTTTTCATTGCTTTTCGAAACGAAACTCTATTTTTTAATTGTAAAGCTATATATTCTGCAAGAATATTAGGTTGTCCATAAGGTTTTTCAACTCTTGTGATAGCAATGTTGAGTCTCCGGTTTACAGAATGAAACTCCTTTTGTACATTCATCTGTAATTCTTCGATTCCTCGTGTTTGCCCCTCTATTAATAAATTTGGGAATCCAATATAGATTATGACTTGGATCAAATCGATTTTTTTTTGAATTGTTATACGTGCAATTCCTTCGAAACCTGAGGATATTTTCCTATTTTTTTGTACATAGTTCTTGATACAATTCCGTATTTTTTCATCTTCCTGTAGACCCGCGGAATAATTTTTTGGTTGTGTGAACCAAAAGGAATGATGACTTTGAGTTGTACCAAGTCTGAAACCAAGTGGATTCATTTTTTGTCCCATATTTTTCTATTATATATATATATTTTTTTTTTTTATATGAATCTAAATCTTAGATTGATCTAAAAATGATTTCGATTTATCTTTTAATACAATTGTTATATGACATGTCGGTCTTTTTATCAGATAACTACGTCCTCGAGCCCGGGGTCTTAACTTTTTCACAATAGTACTCCTATTGGCTTCGGCTTTACTAATGAATAAATCAGCTTCGTTCAAACCCATATTATGATTAGCATTTGCTGCTGCGGAATAAACCAATTTTAGAATGGGATAAGATGCTCGATAAGGCATGAGTTCCAGTATCATAAGTGTTTCCTCATAGGAACGCCCGCGAATCTGATCAATTACTCTTCGTGCTTTTAGTGCCGATTCCCACTTTCACTCTTTTGCCTCGAGACTTCCTAGGGAAAAAAGTATACACCGGGTAGTACTCAAATGTGCAGAAGTCGGTTTGGACGTTGATTCCTACTACGAGTTTTCGGTCAGATGTACAGAGGTGTTGAAGATGCGCAACACGGAGACAGATATTTCATTAAGAAAGAGAGGTATGATTTCCTAAAATCAGAGGAGATAGATTGTGAGTCAATTCTTTTCTTGGAGGGTCTTGGACTTACAATCGACAACTGCTCTACTGATAGTTCAGTCGGAACTCAATCTGGCTTTCGGCTCCTATTCCCGCCGCTGTTATCAGTATCGGAAGCAGCTAACTATTCACTGTTGGAAGGGCTTGTGCCAGAAAAGGTATCAGTATCAGTAGGACTAGGACTAGGAGTCGTAGCAGTAGTGGTTCTGTGACCGTCAATTGGATCTATTTCTTTCACACGGTCAACTGGCATTGGTTCAACTAACTGGCTGGCTGCTATTGATATCTGAACGACTCCGGTCCCATCGAACATCTGGAACCGGGGTTTGCTATAGCCCTGGGACCGTGAATTGATCTGATCCCTTTTTCCTAGTCGGAGATCGATTTCCTCACTATAGAGGGAATTCTCTCGTTCCGCTGCTGCTTCTTGATGTTGGATTCGGTCACTCAAACCGCTGCTTCCTTTGACTTTTCAGTCTTTCCTGCCTGTGAATGAGTCAAAAAAAAAAAAGTGAAATAGCTAATCCGGCCAAGTAAAGAATTTATTGTAAAAGTCTTTCCAGCTTGCATCCTTCTTCTGCCCTTGGGTTTTTTCCACTCAGAAACTCAAGAAAGCGCAGCCGCTATCACTTTGGCTGCTGGAGGGGAATTACAGAGTTCGCCTCTCGACATCTTGTTTGGTAAACGGGATTTTGACCCAGGCGCCTCCGTGTTGCCTAACCGTTCTGCCGGAGAAAATGCGAGAAGACCTAAAAACCTGTGGCTTAGTCGGAGGATCGACAACCAGAGATGTCTGATCTGGCGAGGCCGCAAGCTGCTTACCAAGCAGGCTGAATAAGGGTGGTTTTCGGGGAAGGTAGAAGCCTTTCGGGCTGAATAGGGGCGGTGAGAGGGTCATTTCCACGTTCAAGCAGATAATCAGTATCGTCTTCATCCTATTGTGATGTCATCTCTATTAAACCTGCTATTCCTATCATGCTATTGCTTCTGTCTTCCAACCATCTAAGACCGGACTTCCTTCTCAGAGCTCTGAGCGTCCGAGCAACTCCACCTCCTTCTCCGGCGACCTTGCTCTCCCTCTCTCTGTCTCCGAGCGGACTCGGTGTTGTAAGGCGGAAAGACCGAGTGAAGTTGACCCGGCGCACAGGTTTATTCACAACCATCTATTCCTGCATCCTTGCCTGTCCCTGCTTCCCTTCGCCCTGGGTTGGCATATGTTAGCCCTAGCCCCATGGGAAATGTACTTTGACGGTGCCGCACGGTTGGCCTCTCTCCAAGTGTGGGATATTCTCCACTCAAGAAAGAAAGGAATTGAGTTTGGATCTATCTCTCAATTGCCTATCCTGTGCTCGAGAGGGTCCCCCAGTTCCTCGGCTGCACCTCGAGGTGCATTTAGTTGTCTAACTTTATACTCGGGATATTCCCCACTCCATGGGACCTTTCGCTCATCTCTTATCTCTGCTGATTTTCAGACCTGAGGATGATTCATATTTTATGATAAACTGCATCCAATTTTTCAGCGAGCTCTTCGAGCCGTTGGTGAATATAATGGAGTCGGGCTGGAATTGGCACAACGGAGCTAGTCCTCCAGTGGAGTTAGGAGTTCCCAATCTATGAGCGATAGACCTCGCGGTTTTACCCCGGGACTTGGACCCGATTCCATGTAAAAATGATCAAATGCTTTTCCTTTCCTCCATAAGGTGAGATCGAACAATTTCCAAGCGGTCCTGCCTCGCTTCTGCTTCCGATTTATCCGCGCCAGCGGAGCTGGTGTATTTGGCGCCTACTTGTTTTCTAAGGCTGTTATCAACCTAGGACGCAAGTCTGGGTGGTTCTTTGTCGCGCTGTATTTAAAACAGTGCGCTAGAACCGCACAACTCACATAGGCCTGTCGCTTAGGCCATTTTCTTCGTTAGTAGAACTAACTATATCAATGAATTGCAGGTCTTGCAGGACGGAGGCGTGGACAAACTAAGGGAAAGAAAGGATGTTGGGGGAATATTTTATTGAGCAAATAGAATTTCTTCACTTATTCAATAGTTGTTCAACTTATAACTTAGAGAAATTATTCAAACAAAAAAAAAGCGGTTGAAAGACGGATTTGATTTTGACGAATATCCAAATCCTTGAGAGAAGAAAGTTGACCAATGACTGAGCCTAGACTAGGAGTCGTAGCAGTAGCAATAGCAGTAGCAGGAGTAGGAGTAGGAGCGGAATGCTACTGCTTCAATAATCAACTGAGCTATTGAAGTCAGGTTAAGACGTCGACTTATACAGGGTCTTGTCCGAGGAGATGAAAAAGAATTCCTGTCTTTAGAAGTCAATCCCACTAAACTAGCCAAGGTTGGTAATCAACTACAAACTATGTTGTAATATTGTAGACACCAGACGAAGCAGTGGTTTATTTTCATTTTGACAATCAATATATTTCTTAAATCAATCTGTTTATGAGAAAAGGTCAAGAGACTTTGATTTTCGTTTCAACAATTATGATCATACGAGTTTATTTTCTGTTACGATGGATCGACGAAACAATAGCAAGTCCAATAGCTGCTTCAGCAGCTGCAATGGCTATAACAAAGATTGAGAAAATGTCTCCTTTTAATTGGCGGTTATTTTGGGCTTTTGCAAAACCGGGCCACCTTTTTCGTTTTTGCAGATTCGGTCTGTTTTTTTCGCCGCCTGACCAAAATGCCCCTCCTATACAATAGCCGCCCGCGTATTTCTTGACATACGTATACTACCCTACTACTCTGCCGTACGGTCTGACGCGCATTAAATGCGCCGCTTCCGCCTTACGCTATCTCGCTCATTTCTCGGAACCCGGACCACATCCGCCCCCGCTATTCGCCGGCCCCGCTGTTTCCTGTTTGGCTTTAAGACTTTAATACAATTACTCATGATAAATGACAAAATCTGCACGGCCCGCAACAGGGATAATAGTGCAACGCAAGGTACAACACCAGAAAAAATGGTGCGACTTCCCTTCTAACAGTGCATCGCTAGGCAACCTCTCCTTAACCAGTCAAAATTTTACTTTTCTATTTCTTAATATAATCTGAACTTAAAAGTGCAGAAGAATGGCGTCCCCTCCAAATGCAGGCGAAGCGTCGGCGGCGCAGGACGGTCGCTGCGGCGTACACGGTCGGCGATGTGCGATATAAGAGTCGGCGCGCCAGGAAGCTCGCCTGCGGGGCTGGACGGTCGCCGGCGGGGTTCGGAGTTCGAGAGGCGCGACATAACGGCTAAACGATTGTGTAAAGTTTTCTTATAAAAGATCACGCATTCTTTTAACTGTTAAATAAGTTACAGTTAAACGCGAATAATAGTGCAAGGCAGTGTGAATTACAGAATAATATTTTTCAAAAGAATGCAAAGAAGCTTGTAAGAGTGCAATACGGAGAAATAACAGTGTAATGGATTTAAAAACGAGTGCAACGAAACTTGTAAGAGTGCAATACCGTAGTAATACCAGTGCAATGTTTTGAAAAAGACTCGTACTAAGCATGTAAGGGTGCGTTGGAGAGGTGGATACAACGTATAAAAATTCTGTAACTTTAAACGCCGAGAATAGTGCAACGCAAGGTGGGATGAAATAAAATTTATATTTAAATAAGTCTTTAAGTGGTGTAACTCAGATCAAAAGAGTTCAAGATTCTCCGTAAAGCGTGTAACAGTACGATATGAGCACAAAATTTTCACAGAATTGGTGTTAACATGAACATAATAGTGCAAAAATGGTCAAAATTTATATTATACTATGATGTAAACAGTGCAACATTGTTTGGTAAATATTGTAACTGGTAAATAGTGTAACAAATTTCTAAGGAGTACATTAATTGGTGAACAAGAATTACATTTTCTTTAAAGCCGAGTACACGATTTTATATAAGTTTGCAAAATACAAAAAGGATTTGCCTACAATGCAAAATTCTATTACATCAATTATAACAAACTGAACATAATATAATTATTTAACAAAAATATGTAATCATCGAAGCTTGTCTGCAATTCCACGCGCACATAGCCTAAGGTAACAGGTATAGGCCAGGGGAGACTTCCGCAGGAGACTGCGAGGAGGAGATTGCGAGGAGGAGACTGCGAGGAGGAGACTGCCGAAGGAGACTGCGACGAGGAGGAAGGTCGTTCGGAAGGGTAGATCTAGCAACGAGGCGTTAAGATTGATTTGCAATATCTTGAGTGCTTTATTTGCCTCAAGCCCTTTGGAGCTCCGCTCTACCATGAAACAGACAGTTCAATCAGCATAACATAAGAATCCATCAATAACAATAAAGATCTGCAAGAATTTAAGAACTTGTATGAGAGGAGGGCCAATGGGCTCGTGGCAAATAAAGCACTCCAGATAGTGCGAATCAATCTTAACGCCTCATTGTTGGATGGTACCCTTCGGAGCGAGCCGCCTACTCCACGAACTCTGCTTCGGTTCCCTTCGGAGCGAGCCGCCTACTCCTCGAACTCTGCTTCGGCCATCTACCGTCGTTGCCTAAACGTCATGGACGAACTGTAGCCTGGTACCAGTCGTTGTGGCGCCTGCGGCGACTCATCTCTTCGTAAAGGCGACGAGATTAAGGCGACGCAACTATTGGTCAAGGATGGGAAGGCGACGAACGGCGTTCCCGGCAGGAGGAAGCGGCGCGTCAAGTAGGAGGAGCCTCCATCTCGTACTTCGGCGCTGTGCTTCCTCTTGCAGGGAACGCCGTTGTCGATTAACCTCCTTCACCAAAGGTTGTGTCTCCGTAAAGGGAGATGCATCCGAAGAACCGATATTTAAACAAAACGAATCGTCGCCTGACAAACCCGCCGGTGCCTCCTTCTCCCCACTTAACCGAATATAACGTACACGTCACTCTTCGTGCCTGCCACTAGCATTAAAATGCGACAGGGATTAACAGTGCGACGCGCACGGCGATTAATAGTGCAACGTAGGTTAAAAGACTACAACGGTGATTGTAATGGTGCAATGTGGTCGACAGAATAGTTCAATGATTTCAAGAAGCGGAGGCGTCGGAGAAGATTCCAAACAGCAAACACTGGGTGTGGCAAATAGCGTGGAATATTAGGTTTCCCGCGCTGGGGCGCATTTAATGCTTTCGGAAGCGTATGTACAGTAACGTGTATATTATAGTGTCTCTCCAGTGAGGCGAAAGAAAACGGTTTGCAACGCGGTTAATAGTGCAACGTAGGGTAAAATAGTAGAACTAAGTTCATAAGGGTGCAACTATGTCACCATAATAGTGCAATGGATTTATGGAAAAGCAAACACACGTTCTCGCGAATAGCGTGGATATACGCTCCCAGCGCAGCGCGCATTTAATGCTTCTAAAAGTACGTAGCATAACGTCTACGTTATAGCATCTCTTCTGTGAGGATAGGAGACACCGGCGGTTATATCGAAGCTGCCTCGGGAAAAGTAAAAGCGACTATTCAAACATATTTTGGTTTTATTTAAATATGGCTTCTTCAGTTTCATATTAACGTTTCCCAGGCTAGTTGATAACAATAACATAATAGTGCAATTTCTTAGTAACGTTTCCCAGGCTAGGTGAAAACATGAACATAATAGTGGAAAAAAGTCTAAAATTAATATTATAAAATGAAGTAAACAGTGCAACAATATTTGGTAAAAAAGAGTAACTTGTAAATAGTGTAATAAATTCGTAAGGAGTACATTAATCTGTGAACAAGAATTACATTATCTGTAAAGCCGATTACATGATTTTATAGTACTTAATAAAATACAAACACGATTTTATCACAATGCAACCATCTATTACATCAACTATAACAATCTCTTCATAAGATTGATTATGTAATCATCGAAGTTTATCTGCAAATCCACGATCACATAGCCGACGCAAACAGGTATTGGCCAAAGGAGACCGCCGAAGGAGACTGCCGAAGGAGACTGCTAGGAGGAGGAGGAGGCTCGATCGGAAGGGTACAATCGATCCAGCAACAAGACGTTAAGGTTGATTCGCACTATCTGGAATGTTTCATTTGCTTTGTGCAATTTGGAGCTCCGCTCTACCATGAAACAGACAGTACAGACAGAAAAACATTAGAATCCAACGATAAGAATAAATATATGCAAGAAATTAAGAAACTGCATGAGATGAGAGGAGGGCCAATGGGCTCCTAGCAAATAAAACACTCCAGAGAGTGCGAATCTTCTCTACGTAAAGGCGAGGAGGTTAAAGCAAGGCCAATATTTGTGAACGAGTCGAAGGCGACGAACGGCCTTCCTCGTAAGAGGGGAAGCGCTGCTGTGGAGGGGAAGCGCTGCGCTTCCTCTTACAGGGAATGCCATTGTCGTCTTCACTTCTTTCACGAACACCACTGTCTCCGTAATGGGGAATGCATCTGAAGAACCGATATTTAAACAGAACGAATCGTCACCTCACAAACCCACCGCTGCCTCTTCGGTTGACCTCTAATAAATTATAAACTTGATAGCAAACACTAACGTGTACGTTATAGCGTCTCTTCGGCGCTCGAAGAGACACCGGTGGGTATATCGAAACTGTCTCGAGAAGATAAACCCACTATTCAGACGCCGTGTCGAATTAGCATCTGTGCGCCAGGGATAATAGTGCAACGGGAATGTCTACTGCAGTATAATGGTGCAATTATCGCTATAATAGTGCATCCGTTGCATAGTTTCAGTGCAACCTGACTTAACCCGTAAAAATTTTGAGATCCTCGTTACACTATTTTTTAAATATGTTGAACTGTTATCCTCTATTTTATACTATTACAAAAATTTACATATTCAAATTATCTATATGTTCACTATTAACATTAGCCTTGAATTATTACAATAAGACGTATGGATTTTCTGATGTTTCCTGCGGTGCGCCCGCGAATGTCGTCGCGGGCGGCTGGTTTGCTCTAGCAACAGGATGGTTCTTGCAGGACCTTTTGTTGTGCCCCAATCTCTGGCAATTCCGGCACCGCTTCTTTATTAAGCCGTTAGCAATAGACTCTCGCCGCGAAACCTTTCTTCTGCCCGATTGTATGCGGACGTTTGGCGGTCGCGGCGGAACAACCTTACTTGGTTTTGCGGGCCGATAATAGTGCAACGCATTGTGAGGTGAAATGATATTTATATTTAAAGAAGGCTTTAAGTGGTGTAACTCAGATCAAAAGCGTTCAAGATTCTCCGCTAAAGCGTGTAACAGTGCGACCGCGCACGGCGATTAATAGTGCAACGTAGGTTAAAAGACTACAACTGTGATTGTAATGGTGCAATGTGGTCGACAGAATAGTTCAATGATTTCAGGAAGCGGAGGCGTCGGTGAAGATTCCAAACAGCAAACACTGGATGTGGCGAATAGCGTGGAATATTAGGTTTCCCGCGCTGGGGCGCATTTAATGCTTGCGGAAGCGTATGTACAATAACGTGTAGGCTATAGTGTCTCTCCGGTGAGGCGAAAGGAAACGGTTCGCAACGCGGTTAATAGTGCAACGTAGGGTAAAATAGTAGAACTAAGTTCATAAGGGTGCAACTATGTCACCATAATAGTGCAATGGATTCATGGATCAGCAAACACGCTGTCTAGCGAATAGCGTGGATATACGCTCCTAGCGCAGCGCGCATTTAATGCTTCTAAATGTACATAGTGTAACGTCTACGTTATAGCGTCTCTTGTGTGAGGATAGGAGACACCGACGGTTATATCGATGCTGCCTTGGGAAAAGTAAAAACGACTATTCAAACATATTTTGGTTTTGTTTAATTATGGCTTATTCAGTTTCATTCATCGTAAGGGCGTTGCACTGTTATGACGAATGTTACTCTAATATCGCGCCGGTATTGCACTTTTTTTGCATTTTGTTACTTGGCGTTGCACTATTATTACAGCCTATCGTTGCACTATTATTATACGATTTAATGAATAATTGATATTTTTTAGTGATGTTACAGTAATACGGCTCTTGAGGTCAGCATTAGCCACTTTCTGTTCACGACGAAAACTAATATTTCGCGAGCATTAATAGTCGGTGACCTAAATGGTTACGCAACCTCCCAGTCTTGGAGTCGCTCGACTCGATTCTTCAAATGCCTTTTCGTTTTCTATAAAACGGTTCTTCAGATGTATTATCGTTTCATTACAATATATAAAAAGCACTCTCTAGGGACTTGGGCAACCGGCGACGAGGAAACGGCGATGATGGAGGTACACGAGACGAGAGGAGAGAGCCGCAGGAGACTTCGACGAAGAAGAGGCTCGGTCGTAAGTGTACCATCCAGTAAGGAGGCGTTAAGATTGATTCGCATTATCTGAAGTACTGTGCTTTATTTGCGACGAGGCACCACCCTATACCAGGTTGTTAAATTCTTCAAGATCTATATTCTTATCGATAGATTCTAATTTTTTTCTGACTATACTGTCTCTTTACGAACAATGTAGTGCCAAAACGTCAGTGCCAAAGTCCCTAGTGCAAATAAAGCTCTCGACATACCCCTCCGAGCGAGCCTTCTCCTCTTTGCCATTTCATCTTCCGATAGAGGAACCTCAGAGTATGTTATGTGCTCGTGGATTTGCCGGCTAGCTTTGATGATGATTCAGTACTTTTGTAAAATGAAAGCCTAATTTTGTTCATTAATAATGTTGATGCGAAAGTTACAGTTGATGTTGTGAACATCGTATTGTATGCAAAATGTGTATTATATGTTGCGTTTTCGTCAAAGACAATGTATAATTTGCTTGTATATTAATAAAGAGATCCCTTTCTTTACATTGTTACGCCTTATAGTAAATATATCTGTATAATTCATTCTATTCTTGCACCGCTTTTAGCTGTATTACACTATTACAGCAGATGTTACACTATTATTCCTGACGATGTTGCACTTTTACATTCATATTATAAACAAATTCAGAGAAAATCTTATTTCCGACGATGTTGCACCATTTAGGCAATTTATTACACTAATTGGTGAACGACCACACGATTAAGTTTACAACGTTAAACGTGATTAATAGTGCGACGGGCTGTAAAAGAGCTCAAATCAGCACGTAATGGTGTAATATTATCGTAGTAATCGATCAATGGTTTGAAAGTAATGGTGCAACGAGTCGACAATTTTTAGAACTGGCTAATGATGGTCCATATATTTTATAATACACGTTCAACAGTATGTTGAGAATGGTGCAATAAGAAGTTTAACCAGAGATTAAATCCGGGATGAATTCTCCCGAAAAACTTCGATGTGTCGCCGGTGTCTCTTCCTCTCTCTTACCGGCCAGTGCCTCTTCACTACTTACTCGAGTATAACGATCACGTCAATGTACGAATCTGTCGCTACATTTAATGCTGCTAACTTTCACATTCTCGCTGTTTGGTGCTTGGTGTGCTATTGTGTCAGGTTTTGTATGGACTCTTACGCTGTTTCGTAAAATTGTTTGGCCCATACTAGCATCCCACTAACTTTCAAACTCCTGTTGCTCTCCATTACCCTATTCTAATCCTTTAAGGCCTCTAAACCGCCTTACGTCGGTCATTGCCCTATCAACCGCATTTCTATTTGTAACCACCATCGTCCACTTCGAATCCAATCAGCGAATACACGACCAATCTAAATCTACATTGCTTGCAATGGCGTCGAAGTCGTCGCAATCTACTGATTCATCGTCTGCCGATGGCCGTAAGGCGCCTTCGCGGCCGGTTGCCGGCGGCCCCGCCGGTAGATTCATTGTGAATTCTCGGTGTTTCGTCGGAGCGTATAGGAAGACTTACGAGTCGGTCGTGAAGCCGCATCATCTTCCCGTCATCTAGAGTACGATATTCGGTAATATCTTACACTTCCCCGACATCACCTCAGATAGGCCATTGCTGGAGTTCATCCTCCGTCATTGGAAGGAGGGTGTAGAATTCGAAATAGGCCCTCAAGTCATACGCTTCACGGCCAAGGAGGTGGTAGTTCTTCTTGGATTACCCCTGTCGGGCCAAGCTCTAGACCTAAGCCTCAATTGGGGGTCGGATATTCAAAATCGTTTCCTTAAGGGGAAGAAGGTCGACCGCAAGAACCTGGAGGTGGTTTTGAAGGAGATGTCACCCAAGCAGGATGAAGAGAAGGGCTCCAACGAAATTTATCAGATTTCAAGCTGCCCGTAATGAATAGTGTGTAGTTGAGGGCAAAATGGTAAAAAGGGATTAAATCCCCTTTGCTTCTTCTTCCTCCCAGCCGAACACATCACACGCACACAACACACACACGCATGGAAGGAGAAAAGAAAACCCTCTCTTTCTCTCTCTAAATCTCTCCCAAAGAAGAGGATTTTGGTGGAGATTGAAGCCAAGAGAGGATTCATTGTCTTCATCATCATCTTCTCCACCTTGAGGGCAAGCTTGAGAGGTAAGCTTTTGCTAGCCTTTAATGGTAGATCTTTAATGGTTGGTTTAAATACCTTATAAATGGATTTAGTGGAATCCTATGATGCTAAATAGATGATTGTTGCTTAAATCATGGATCAATTTAATGATTTCTTGCAATAGGTGAAACCTAGGGTCCAAAATGCTAATTTTCAAAATATGAGGGTTTGATCTAATTTGACCATCCGTAAACCTAATTGCTAGGTAACGAAACGCGTTGGCGAAGACGGTTCGGCAATCCGACGAGCCGTTGCGAAGTTATTAAAGAAACGGACGTTTAGGCTTCGGGTCCGCCGGGAGGGCCGAGGCGACGTCGTAAAATCATGGAAATGGATTTGAGGCATCATGTTAGCATGGCGAAGAGCTTCTACACTTGAAACAGCGAAGCGGCGCGCTCTTGGACCGCAATTGTGAGATCGGGCCAAACCGGGTGCCGGGTGCCGCGGGCGGCCGATTGCAAGTGTCGACAAGCAATCGGAACGCGTGTTAAGGTGGGTTGTGCTTACTGAAGCGACTTGGTCGCCCCACATGTCGAAGCGAAATATGGATTTTTGGTTGATGCATATATGTATGTGCATACGGGCATATTTGCATTGTATAAATGCATGCTAGATTGTAATTTGCATATTAGTATGTATGCTTAGTGAAATACATGCTTGGGGCATTTAGCATTATGAGATTCATGTTGACATGTATTAGAGAACATGAGCATATAAATGAATGTTAACCTATTGTTAACCTTATGAGTTATGAGATTATGTTGGGTAATGTTTAGTGATAATTGCATAATAATGCATTGGGAAGTACATGCTAGTAACTAGATACAAGCGATATATTTGTGCATTGGAATGTATGCTAGGTGCATGTAACATTATGTGAGCATGTTAGTTAAGATGCATGTACTAAATGATAGTAATTATGCTAGTTGCTAATGGCATGTTGATGCATTGGAATTATATGCAAGTGCTAGTTCATGTCAACTCATAATAGAGCATGTAAGTGCGGTTGGATAAAATGCATAAGTGCATTATGTGAATACAAGTTAGATGACAAGAGCATATTGACCTTATGAAAATGCATGCGAGAGGATAATGCTTATTGGCATGATGAGAAAAGCTATACATGTATAACATGCACGATGATAATGTAGGCTATGTTAAATGTAGATGCATGTCGGCATCATAGAATGCATGCTAGAGTATATATGATTATAGAAATTCGATGTGGACAAGTAGGGCCAACTAGATCGAGTGGCGCCGAACCTAGTGTAATTAACATAGGTCGAATATGAACCTAGGGTCAAGAACCTAGGATGAATATGAATGATGTTAAACCTAGTGTCGTGAACCTAGGCTAGATCGAGTGGCATTAACCTAGTGTCGTGAACATAGGTTGAACATAATGAACCTAGATTCAAGGTCTAGGTAAATCGATATCGAACCTAGTGTTGGTAAACCTAGGTTGACAATGAACTTAGTGTTGTTGAACCTAGAGTTAATAAGATCTAGGTAGAGAGGCTTAACCTAGTTTAAAGAACATAGGTTATGTGAAAAAAAAAAAAAGCATTAAACCTAGAGTCAGCTAGACCTAGGACAGAAAGTGCATTGGACCTAGATAGGTCGATATCATAGGGTTTGAGATTACCCTAGAGGCTTGGGAAATAGATTCCGGAATCTTAGGATTGTGAGCTCGACAGTTCTAGAGCAGTGGGTTGAGTGTGACAGGGTCCCCTCCCACTGGACGAACTTCGAGGATGAGCTTGAGGCTGATTCGAGGCCGCGGGTCGAGTGTGGCAGGTTCCCCCTCCTGTCGGCAGAATTGTGCTTTGCTAGGGTTGAGTGTGGCATGTCCCCTTCCCTATCGGGGGTCTTGGGCCGCGGGTTGAGTTTGTGGTATAATCCCCTTCCCACCGGAAAGATCCCTGACCACGGGTGTACGCAGCTCTGGGCGACCCGTTGGCGAGATGTTTGTAGACTGAAGGCTGAGGTGTAAGTGAGAGGTCCTTCACCTTGAGCCGGACAGAGTGCGGACTATCCGCAGTTGATTGACTCGAGACCGAGTCGAGTGGCATAGATGGCTAAGGTAAAATAACCTTAGGAAAGAATCGCCAGTGAGCACAATAAGACAAAGAGTAAAGAATAAAGAATAACTAACGAACGTGAATAGCTAATAAAGAAAAGAACGGCTACAAGTAAAGTATGGTTAATGATATAAAGTAGATCAAGTAATCTACTTGCATGATTTACAGGTATTGCATATTGCATAGCATTGTTACAATTGCGAGGCAAGGTATGGTTCTATTAATTGCATAGTCAAAATATCTATCTATCTGTTTATTAAACTAACCTACAGTTGCCTCCTTTGAACCTGTCGGTCGAGCTTTTACCTTGGGTGGCCGTACTCACTGGGAACCATGGAGTTGGTTCTCACCCCACGTTGTTTTCGGGTTTTACAGGTTCGTACGTGAGCGGCGCGGCGGCGCGAGGAAAGGGCGTAGCTCCGTAGATAGCGCCCTACCCCAGAGACCAGAGCTAGCAGTACCCGTCTACAAAGCTTAGGGGTAAAGAAAATGAAAAGAAAGCGAATGTATCAAATTGTAATAAGTAAACGATGTACTACTTAGATTGTATTTGGAAGTTAAAGCAATTGAGAATTGAGATGTAAAATGCGTGAATGTGAATGAATGTAATAACTTAGGATGTGTTTATGTTGTTTGATACCTTCCATTATGCAATCTTGATTGATATCAGTTCCTGGTTGGAACCCTCGTATTGTATTGATTGCGTTGCCATGAACATACAGGGGAGACTCTGTCCATAGTATAGGGGAAACCCTGTCCGTTCGGCACTGTCGGCGCCGCGACCTCGGCCAAATAGGCGAGTGGTCGCGGGCTGTGACACTAATGTTCTTCCGATTTTGGTTCTTGTGAATGTTGACATCGATTCGTTCCAAATTTACACACTCGGGGCATAATAGAACAATATAGTTAGGTTTTACTCTTTATTCGATTGAATAAGAAAAAGCACTCGTTGTAAAGATTTACTGTTAGGGCGCAACTAAGTAATCTTGTGTTGCTTCGGTTTTGGTTCTTGTGAACGTTGACATCAAATCGTTGCAAATGTACGCTCTCGGGGCGTAATAGAACAATATAATTATGTTTTACTCTTTGTTCGATTAAATGAGAAAAAGTACTCGTTGCAAAGTTATACTGTTAGGGTGCAACCGAGTAGTCTAATGTTCTTCCGATTTTGGTTCTTGTGAATGTTGACATCGATTCGTTCCAAATTTACACTCTCGGGGCATAATAGAACAATATAGTTAGATTTTACTCTTTATTCGATTGAATGAGAAAAAGCACTCGTTGTAAAGATTTACTGNTTTCAAAAAATTACAAAATTTATTTTCTAGAAGTTTCAGATATTCTAGATCATGTTTAACGGTGTGGATTGTCGATTCGAAAACCCCAACATCGAAAATAACTTATGAGTACAAAGGGTTCTATACTCATAAGAGTATAGTAGCCCTACTTTAATTATTATTACTAATCTTCATGATGTCTTATATGTCCAATCACAATCTTATTTTCATTCAATCTGGGACTATTGGGATGTCACAGAGTTGTGTCGTCCAGGCATATAGGGCTTATTTGTTTCACCAAGGATGAAGCTCAGATTGAGGTAGACTTACGAGTGAATTATAGTTCAGATAATTTTTTTTTTTTTTTTGCTTTTTGTTTGTATAGCCGTGGAATTGAAGTTCTTCCATTTTTATTATTCGTATGGCAGGAAGTTAATGACATAATGTTAGAGGTGCTAGAATTAAATTAATATTTTTTTATTCCTTTTCTTACATTTTTTTTTTCATAATTGACTTAGGCCTGAGGTGGGATGAAGTAATTATGCTATTTTAATTTGGAGAGTTTGAGTTTCGACAGAAGGTAAAGTAGCAGTAAATGAAGCAGTGAAAATAGATATTTCTCTACTTTTGACGAAACAAACATAGCCATAGATGAAGCAGGTAGAAACAAAAAATTTTATTCTAGTAGGAGACCTAAACCAAAATGTTATTGAACGTATACGGATATTTTGGCTTTTTGATAAATACATACAAATTTTTTTGAATAATACTAATAAATTATGTATAAAGGAGAATTTTTTTTCACAAATATAAATGAGAATTTTCTTAACTTTTATTCAGAAATATAATAATATTTTAACAAAGTTAATATTTTCTATATAATAAATATATATTATTATATTAATAATAGTGGTGTCTATTTCGTGTCTGTGTTTTAATTTTTTTGGAGCTGTCTAGTCATCGTGTCCAAGTCGTGCCGTGTTCCATACATCGGGTCCGTGTCCGTGTCTGTGATGCCTATTGCCTATTGGTACAACCAGTAAATTTTATTCTAAGAAAAAGATCTGAAATAAAATACTGCTGAAAATCCAGAATTGAAAATGAAATATCGTTGAAAGTTCAGAGTTTTGAAAGTCGAATTTAAAAATTGAAGGACTAGTAGTGCAATATATCCTTTCTTCTTTTGTCTTTTTTGGGACTAGTAGTGGAGTATACTCTTTCGTCTTACCTCGTGTTGGAATTTGCGGGATCAAAAAAGACCAATAGACAAGTGAAAAGTAAACTCCACCAAAAGTTCGTTTCGGTCCTGATTCGCCCCGAATGGAACGGTATGTGGGCGCTAAAATAGGATTAAAGTTAAACTGCTTCAAATCGACCTCGACTCAAGAAGCAGAGTGGGACGTGGGGACCCTTTCTGCCTCTAGATCTGCTCCGTTTGCATCTCTAGCGTCGAAAATGGATGAGATAATATCCGGCCTTATTACATACATATTTAATAATATTTGGATCAAGTCGAATACGGATGCTGATATAGTTTCAAAGAATTTAAAATTGTTCGGATATCCGAAAAATTGAATACAAATATGAATAATGAACAATTAATATGTATATTTGTTATTAGAACTAGGCTAGAATAGTATTAATAATTAAATTTTGTAGGTGAATAACAAAGAGTGTGATGTAGTTCACAATTTACATGGTATGGGGCTAGCTCCTCAGGTCAGGGTGTAGTTTGTTTTAAAATATAATTATAAAGTTTGATTTTTAAATTTAGATATAGTTTTAAAATTTGATTTTAACCTTTAATTAAAATTTATTTTTTTAAATTTTATTTTTGACATTATTTAAATTGTGAATTAAATGCACCATTTGAATTCAAATTTGAACTAACAAAATTACATTTAAATTGAGAATTAAATTTCGAATACAAATTAGTGAATTAAAATTAAAATTTTAAATTTTCTATTTTTGAGTGTGTAATCTAATTTTATATTTTAAATTGTGATTCTATTTTAAATAAATTTTTTGGACAATTAAATTTTTCTAAACCAAACAATAATAATGTGTTGATTCTCATTAAAATAATACCCAAATACAAATCAGATCCATATTCAAATCCTACGAAGTATTTGATCGTATCCAAATTCATTTTTAGCAGATATAATAACAAAAATTTAGCATTCGAAATATATACACATCCGAATTTGTATTAAAAAAAAAAAAAAAAGATACAGTTTCATCAAATATCCGACCGTATCCGATCCGTTGTCCTCCCTTAAATACCTATTCTTTGAAGGAAGGGTCAATGATAGAACTTTGTATGGCCAACAAACAATGTTTTTAGGTTTTCGGTTTCTCTATCAAAATCATGATAGAGATTCATATGACTAGAAAAAAGAATTTTTAGAAGGTGCCTAAAAACAAAAAAGCTAAATTACAATTTTGGTCTCAAACCATGAGAGCTCTTTTTTTTTTGGGAGAGTATGCCAATATGATCTTAATGAGGTGCGGGGCTTTGCATCTGACATTCGTTGGGCTTCCCTCTGCGGGAGCCGGCGTCCCGGCCTTTTTGTGCAATAAACCCCTCCGGCCGAAGACTAGTGATAGGTGGTCCCGCGGAGCTTTCGGAGAAGGGTAGCCTAGTGTGTAAGCACAGCAATGAACCGCGGCGAACCCTCAGACGACCCATCTAAGATTAGGGGGGAGATCCTCAGTAGTGATGACCCTTTTACTCTTCCACGGACTTATACATGTACCGAATGCTCATACGGGAAAGTGAACTCCTGGGTCTGGAACCAGGGGGGTTGCTCCGAGAAATCCTTTCTTTCTCGTCCACTCCAGGGGGTGCGGACACACCTGCGCGGATGACAGGTGACGGTTACAAGAATGGCGGGGAAGTGAAGAGTACCCGACGACATTCAGGGATGAATGTAGACCCATCGGGCAGGGATACGATTTGATCCTTAAACTTTAATTTGTTACAATGTGTCACTCGAATTATCTAAGTTGTTGCAATCAAACTCCACATCCCAATTTAGTTGAATAAATATTAATGTGTCGCAAATATGCAAATGATGTGATATTGTTATGAATGATGACAGGACAATAAGCAAGATGTCACGTTACGTCCACAACGGCAATACGTTAATACTTAGACAAGTAAATTAGATTCTGTAGTTTGATTGTAATGATTTATAAAGTTTTAACCAGAAGTTATCATAAATTAAACTTTGAAAATCAAAATGTCACCAACATTATAATTTGAGGACCAAAAGTGTAATTTACCCTAAGATTTTTTTTTCCTGGTCATATGAATCCCTATCATGATTTTAACAGGAGAAAGAAAAATTAGGAACATTATTTGTTGGTCATACAAATTTCTATCATTGACTCTTTCCTAAAAAGATATTTTTAACTCTTCTGTTGGACTCTTGGTCATACAAAAATAATGTGATAAGGTGCGAAAGAGAAACAAGGTAAATATATATTTTTTTAGACATTTGAAGTCATTGGAGGAATATTCAAATTGACTTGAATTATTTGGAAATTTAGGTAGAGACAAGATTCATTCAAATTAGAGTCTATTTTGATTACATTTTTATCCCCTAAATTGTATTAGGGAAAGAATTAGTTCTAGTATGATTAGAGTGGTTGAAGATCTTGCTTTTATTGTTTATCTTATTCATTATAGTATTAAAGGTTGTAAAACTGTAAATACACTAATGTGTGTTTGGTTGGTCAGAAAAGCATAGAAAACAGTTTCTTAATTAGAAAAACGTATTTTATAAATGTCTCTTTTTCAGTTTTTTGTCTCTTTATTTTCAAAGAAAATTAGTTCTTTTGAAAATTTATTTTTCAAAATTTATGACAAATTAATATTTTCGTTTTTCAGATTTTTTTTT
>NC_033624.1:14962583-14982034 GCF_001540865.1 Ananas comosus | reverse complement strand
AAAAAAAAAAGAAAAGATAAAATTGGCTAGTAAATACTAGAAAAAAAAAATGGAAATTCAGAAGGAAAAATAAAAAGAAGAATCAAACAACTCGAAGATTATAGCAATCAAGGAAAGGCCACGATCTCTACCGATGCCAGCTTGAGGGCGAGACCCGCGATCAAAAGAATCCCACACAGGAATGAGATGCACGATACCCTCAAATCAAAGGAAACCTCATAAATGGAAAGTCGGGAAAGAGAACGTCGACACGGTTCCCTTTTTTTTTGAAGATCCGGCGAGGCACTTCCGCATACGTCAGGTCCAAAAAAAAAATGTCGGATAGAAAAACCCGCTCTGATACCATGTCAAAGTTGAGATGGCTCTGAAATCCCGAATGATTTACATTTTGAGGTGTCGGAGACCCTATATATACACAAATGACGAGCCCCCCTATTCTCTAAAGCTAAACATAAAAAAAGAATAAGGGTTGAGTTTGAATATTCTCAACACCTCCCTAAAACTAAACTGAAATGGAAATCATGAACATGGCTTTGGCAAAACTCGTCTACGAAATGGCAAAAGCGGATCTGATTGATCTTCAATCTCCGATGCCTGATGACGCTTTACGTCTCATTCAGGCGTCAGATCCCATCTATATGGAGTCCCGGCCTCTATTTGGGACTTAGGCGCCCATGATCTGTTTGAATGTGGTGGAGCGGCATCCGGGGGACCGCGTGACCCGTCAGATGGGCATAATTCAGATAATGCCAGCCGCTCGTTATGCTGAGACGCGGAGACTGCGTGCTTCGAGAGGGGGAGGAGACCTTAGCCGATGATTCGCCAGAGAGGCTCGAGAAAGTTAATGCAGACATCGCAGCCGAAGATAAGAAGATAGAGGAGATCATCTCGTCTAAGCCAGCCCCCGGTGGGAATAAGAAAGCCATTTTTTCGTGGGCATTCTCAGTATGATACTTCCTCCCTGGGCGGGAGTGAGAAAGATGCTGCTATCTTAGCAACTGGATCTGAGACTGCTGCAACAACTTATGTACTTTCAACTTCCGTGACTCTCTATGCCACTGCCGCTATCTCTGTCCCTACCGCTGCAACCTTCGCTCCAGTTATTTGAGTCAGTGCTGCTCCCATTGCTTTAGCTATATATGAAAGAGGTACCAGAACCTCTCCATTTATAAAAGCTTTGGCTCGTTCTTCTAATGGATCGAAAGGTCAAAGCAGGCTCCTAGTACGTACCCTTATCTCGCGCCTATAACGGGACACCACTATTGGAGAGAAGCTCTAACCACCACTGGATATAGAACCGTTGCTGGTGGAATCGGAACAGCCCGAAGATTCGATCATTTTTGGTATATAGATAGGGCCTGCCCGTAGATGTGTATCCCGTGGTGGCTATAGATTGTATATTCACTTGATTTGGATCTTCAATGAGTTCCGCGACTATAGGATGGATCTAAACCTGGAACAGGAAAGCCTCCGAGGTGTGTAAGTGCTTAGGCAACGAAAAAGAAATGTTCAGAAGGCACAGCCTTTGAACCAATGACAAAGACTTTCTCCCCATCTCTCTCTGATACTGAGGGCTCTTGATCTGGCTCATATTTAGGGAATTAACATATGTGTCAAATATGTATGTGTCAAATATGCGCTAACGCTAGGACCTTTGCCTTTCGAGGGGAGGGGAGCTCCTATCTATCTTCAGTATCAAGGGCGTATGCCTTTTTTGGAACTCCACGACGGTTGGGAATAGCATGAGGCCCAGCAGCAGCGGTTCTTATTCCTCCGGACAGGCAACGTTAGGCAGCTAGTCCCAAACAACTAAGTGTAAAGAGGACGAAGGAGAGGATGGTCGTTTTTTCGAGCAGTAGACCTGCCCTAAGGATAGGACTCTTTAGGAAGAGGGCTGCCACTGGCGATCACTCAACCAAGCAAGCAGCCCAAAAGATTTTGAGCACTCGGGCAGGCGCTCATCAGTCTTTATTGTTTGGCTATCTTTTCTGGAAAGATGATGATAAATACGTATATAAGAAATTCGTTACTCGGCCGGTTTACTCGAATGAAAAAATCAATAGGAGGGTTAACTAGACAAAGACGAATAAAGGCACAAAAATCTCGCTCATGGCGGGGATGATTCACATCCAAAAACGCTGGAATGACGAGACTGATTCCCCAGCGCTTAAATGCAGCAATAATGGAAGGCATCGGCCGGGCACAGCTACGCATGGAAGACGGTCAACTTTACTGAACTGAACAAAGTTGTTGTTTTCCTACAGGGGTTTGAAATGCACCCCAAAATAGTCAGGCGTGGGGAATATTATATCCACCCCGACAGTTTGAGGGAAGAGAGGACTGTATTGATGATATAATCTCTTCTATCTCCCCTTCTTTAATGGCAGAGGGCGAACCCTCTTCGTGCAACTCTTCCCGGGAAGTGAATTGGCTTCTTCTCCTTTTTCAGAAGGACTGAGTGAGTGGTCCTCTCTTCAAGCTGTAACCACCACTTGTCCTCCAGATCGATTTCCATCTCCTCGCTCAAAAGAACCTGGCATCCGCAGGGATGCGGCCTTGGTGAATGATTGGTCCAAGGGCGGCGGAGGCGGTCTTGGAACATAACATAGAGATCTGCCCAGTTGATCTTCGGCTTAATAAGATCAAATTCTTTTTCATTCTTGGGTCACTTTCTCTCATTTTTGTTGTCACCGATGGCTCTTTCATCAGGTTAGCAGAGGAGCATTGCATGCTTGCTTGCGGTACCCTTGTCCCATCCTTTCTTCTTCTTCGTCATACAACGAAAAACACTTCGTCCTGTGCTCAGGCTTCTTCTTCGAGGTTTGGTCCTACTTCTGATTTTTGTTGTTACGAAAAAGGGAGGGGAGCCTTAACTTAACCCGAATTCGTCACCGGCGTGGCACTGCCCTCTGATCAATAGAACAGGAAGAGGAGAAAATCAAGACCACCAAAAGTCACGACCACCAAGATAGGCATAGTGATTCGATCTTTTGATAACCCATTTTTATCAAACTATCATTTTTGGGGGCTTACGCCTTACACACGGAAGATTGGATTGCCTGAATCACGAGTCTTATATACTGTGTTACGATCACCTCATATTGATAAAAAGTCCAGAGAACAATTTGAAATGGAAATCAAGAAACAATTTCTGGTCATAAAAACGGAAAGGCATGAATTGCGCAAGAAGTTCTTTCGGTTAAAACGCCGTGCGACTCGGAGGACATAAGACTTTTTGGTCAGGCCTAAAATCTTGCCGACTGGATGCTCCTACCCCACCATGCCTAGCCCTTTACCTTAAGAAGAGGAGAGGAGGTATGAAGCGTGGGAAACTATGCAATCAGTGTATTATACAACATGTAACCTTAAGGAGTGGCGGCAAAACTCTTAATTGATCAACGCGAGTGAACTGTGCTTAGACGCTTCGTCAAACCGCACCGCATCTACGAGAGGAGCTGATGGATGAGTGGGCTTCCCCTTTCGATTCACGGAATGTGATCTGGGACACGATGGGAGTTAGCGTGCCTCGGTAGGCAAGAGATCACCGGAGTATAGCACAAGATCGCCTTTTCTTGCTGCCATGGGGTCAACCTGTGAACAAGGTAAACCCAATGGGATGGGAACCAAAAAACGGGAGGGTACCGCATTGGGCAGAAGACGATCCAAAAAGCGAAGGCTCACCCTTCAAAGTGCCGGGTGAGATAGGCGACAGGTAGCTTGCTTCCAAGCCGGCCCGGCCGCGAGGAAGAAAGAGATCTTTGCCGGTGCTGACTTGGATCTCGGGTGACGGAATAAGGCGGCCAGAAGCGACGAGCAGTCGCGGTCGAAGCTTGGCTCTAGCCGATAGGCTAGCAGTAAGCTTGGCTACAGCGAAGCGCTTACCAAGCGCGAAGGAAAGGGCCTTCGCCACTTGAGCCGTATGCGGGGGAACTCGCACGTGCGGTTCTTAGGGGGGGAGAACGTCGATTGAGCCATTCCATCCCAATAGCGTATATTTGGAGCTCAATATGAAATCCGTCTTTATTGCAAGACCCGTTCGGATAAGGGCAAACTCCAGAGATTGCTTCGAAGTAAGATCCTTGCGTTGACCCTTTCCTCAACCAGAACCACATTCTATATTGTCTCATTATTCTATTTTTTATGAAAAAGAAAAATTTTCTTACGCGCAGTGTCTGACTGTTCCCTGCTCTTGTGGCTTTCTCATTCTTGTACTAGACCAACTTCTCGATATGCCCGAGAAAAAAGGAAGGTGGGAAATCGACCATTTCCCCGGGTGTCTTAGAACCCTCTCTCTCTAGGGCACCTCCGCATTGCCATGCTGCTGGGACGTACAAGTGCTATTTGTTACCTTTTTTTAATGGTTGTATGAATTTTTTCTTTTTGGTATTTCAAGTCTTTCTTTTATTTGTCTTATCCTTACTTATTCTTAAAAAGTAAGTGATTAGGGAATCAGTATAAGTAGTTCATTACGGACATCCCCCTCCCCTTCAATGTCCGGGATTCCTGTGCATGCTCCCGAGGCATGAGGGGCAATCAATAGGTCTGGGTCGTTCCCAAACCTCTAAGGGTGCATTAGCCCCCCAATCCATTTACCGACATAGCAAGGGTCGAGTGCTTGGAAGGGAGATCTCAGAAAAACCACGCCCGGTAAGGTCGGTTCAACTCCGCATAGATGTATCGTATCGACTCCTCTACCCGACGTCAATCTCTCGGGAATAGGGTACAGGTTTTTTTGGTTTCATCCCCTATCACGTAAGGCCCAGCTCCAGGACTGGCCCGCAAAGGGAAGGGCTTTGAATGCCGATTCCCACATACACCTCGATTTTGATGCAGCTGGTCGGTCGTTACTACATATATATATCCGGGGCGTGAGTAAATATCGGAAAAGCGGCTGGTCGTCTAACTTCACCAGTAGTTTCCCGGTTCTCGTCCCCGTCCACTATTCGATCGAGCATGCATNTTATAAAATTTTAAAGAGTTATTTTGTAAAAAAAGTCCCTATGTGGCATGACTTACCCTGCCACCTGCTGTAATAAATTCGATTTTCTTCCCTGCAAGCAATGAGAATTATAATTAAACAGTCTCATAATGAAACTCGTGAATATCTCATCAATTAAAGGGTTGGGTGGATGTTTCCTGAACTATTCATCAGTTGATACATGTTGGCGAGAAAATTACAGGAACTATGAACAATCTATATGAGATTGAAGGATTCAATATAGTTCCAGAAATATTGGAACCCATTAACCAAGGCAACGAGATACGAACGACAGATAAAGCACCTAAACTGTATGAATTCTTTATGGTTAAAGTGGCAATTTTACATATCAAATTACCCATCCGTCACCGATTTGGTATTTTCTGAACACAGCTGGGATACCTTTTCGTTAGGTCCGGGTAACTTACGTTAAGTTATTCTAAGTTGATACTATTAATTATTCAAATTATTCTAAAAATTTACTACCATTTAATTATGTTTGCAACTCCTTTTAAAACTCCAAAAATGAAAGAAGATAAAATAACTACATAAGAATTCTTAAATTTAAATATATTTTTCAGCGATATATATCTATATTTGAGGCTCCAAGAACCGATGGCATAAGTTATCTTGAATGCATCATAGCACACTACGGTTAGTAATTGAAGCAGTTGAACCTGACCTATACGTATCTTAAACAGATGCAGGAGGAAACTTCAACAGGTTTGAACACATTGAACAGAAATGGCCACAATGAATCTACTATGTGCGATGCCGTGCATCAGATCTATTGCTTCAACATGTATACAATGGTGTATGAAAGAGAACCTTACCATTCACTTTTCCAGGCTTCTTTCCCCAGCGGAAGTGAAACAACCATTCAGCTGGAAAACGGCTGGAGTCAGCATCAACTTCAACAGCATATTCAATGACCTACAAATATCTCTTACATCATCTTGCCTCGAAAATCATAGACTGTTAAATCCACTTATATGGTGGTTTCCCAAATACTAAGAGACTGTCGAGTAATGAATGAGACCAATACCTCTTTGATGGATCGATGCAGCGCTTCACAGCTCTCCTTTGACAGGCTTGCAGCAAGTTGCAGGGGATGAATTCTCGCCTAGATAAAAGTGATGATAAAAGGCTCGATCTCATACTTGTTTTAGAACCAGGGTCTTTGTAGGGGTATTTATGCAAATGAGGGTTATTTTGTCACTTGAAGTCTATACTTCAGGGTTTACTTCTAAGAAAGTAAACAACTGTTCAGACAATAATTATAGAGGGGCACATAGGTAAAGAATTTCTTTTTCTTGTGAGGTCATCATGCAAATCAAGGATTTGTGTTCCTGTGTGCTGACACATTATGATACGAAAATATTTATTTTCTTTGATACTAATATATTATAATTGTTTATTATTTTTATCTGATGGCACCGTCGTATCGTGTCAATATTTTGTCGACACGGTATGGCACAGTGGGCACTACCTACTACCTAGGGATGTCAATGGGTACAGATATCCGAAATTTTATCCGAAGTTGCACCCGAACAGAGCGGATTTACCTGATGCTAAACGGATATGGTTTCAGATATGGACATCAAAAATAAAAACCCGACGGATATGGATTCGAATATAGATTTTGGCCGAACCCAACCTGAACCCGAATCCGATGCAAACCCAAATTTATTTTATATTATATATAATATGTATATAAAATTTTGATATTATATTTGAATTTGTATTTTAAAAATTTAAATTTAATGTAATATATTTTGAAATATTGAAAAGAGAAATAATTGTTTCAGGCTAGGATTTTCGGGTTCGGGTTTGGGTTTCGAATTTTTTGTCGGGTTCGGGTTTGGATATGGATTTTTAAAATCCGTCGGGTTCGGGTTTCGGGTTTGGAGTCGGGTTCGGGTTCGGGTTCGGGTTTTGGAAAATCCGCCCCGAATCCGACCCGTTGACATCCCTAGCACTACCTGTGTTGATGGATACTTAAATTCTTAATGCAAATGTATTCTTTTGAGGGGCATACACACAAATATTTATATTCGAGCATATAATGCAAAAATCCCTTCATTGTGGTGTGCCCATTCTACTGATCTTTCTGAAAGGGAATAAAGTAAGTAGAACTCTATGGAAGTAATGAGATATTGAAAGACAACAAAACAAATTTTATATGGCATATCATCATCAGGAACAAGAAGATTTTCAAAACTATCTGCACATGCCAAATGAGGAGGAAAGAGTACTTCAGTTCAGAAAATGCTAAACTACTAAAAGAATGTTACATTAAGAAGCATGCAAGAGAAGCTAACCTGATAAAGCACCTCATCCGCGAGCCAGTTACCAATGCCTGATATGTAACTCTGCATAGCAAAGTAAATTAAAACAAAAAAAAAAACTTGAAAGTTATATTCGGGTAGATAAAACAACATGCTGTCGTGCTTTTACCGGCCTGGGTGAGTAAGGAACATCTTCAAACTGATATATTTTGCTAGATACGAGCAATTTAGAAAGTAACATCACTGGGAATATTCGACGATAAATAGTGATAACTTGCCTCCCATTGGTCTGGTCAAATTCCTCAACCAGAAAATGAAGTTCACCAAATTAGTTTCCTCTAACCAGAGTGAAATTTTGCAATTATATAGTCAAACAATTGTATCGACAACTGATGAGACTGAATCTTCAATCATCGTGGATCTTCATAACAAGTGCCATTTATTTTGCTTCATAATCTGTATGAACCTAAATTAAAAGAATCATTCGATAAAACACTGAATCAAATTCACTATTTGCGATTAACAGTTTCTCGATGCTTTTCATTGCATAGAACGCATTCTTTTAACTCTTTTAGTTCTGCCTCCTTTATTGTATATCTACAGAAATCAAATTATTAAACATGTACTTGTACCAAAACAATCACTACACAAAACGCTTAGCATCTACTTGAAGAGTTCTTTAACAATATGTACCTAACCTGATCAAGTAGCAGAGCCTTTATAGCGATCTTCTTTTTGCTTAGAGAGTCTACAAATTCATTGACTTGCATAGGCTCAAACAGGGCATCTGGACCAAGCTCAGAAATCGGAGGGACAGACTCTGGCTGTAAATATATATATATATATATATATATATATATTAGTAAGACAATGAGAAAATTAGTTGGAATAATAGGAAAGCTTTAGATGGAAGTTGAATGTAGCGCACGAGGTAGATACATCTTCAAGGAAACGGACTTTTGCAAAACGTCTCTTATCAGTAAAGGAAAATTCTAAACCATCATCAAGCTGCAAAAGATGGTAAAAGGGAACAAGTTAAATGAGAAGTCAAAAACATCAAATGCAGCCAAACTCAGAAGTAGTGAGTGAGGTAAGCACATTGGTTCATTCAATTAAACAGCTTCCTAGCAAGCAATCCAACTACATATTCTAGCACTGACAGACCCAAACATAGAAGATTTATAATTTTGAAAACATGCAAGAACTCTCGTGTACACAGATGACAAACGCAAAAAAAAAAAAAAAAAAAAAAAAAAAAAAAAAAAAAAAAAAAAAAAAAAAAAAAAAAAAAAACACTAGTATAACCCACCTTCATAAGAAAGTATTGTTTAATATAAATATTCGATAATAATATGGTTGCATGGTTTATTACAAGTTTTTACACCCAAAACATGAGAACTATCACTAGTAATATGTAAGGGCCAAATCTACAAGTTTTTGTACTTATAAGAAAGTCTCCATGAGAAATAGGATTATGAGGCAAATCAAGGTTTTAAATGCATCCGTAGTTATGAAGGAATTTTTCGTTATGGGTTACATAATTTGAATTCCTCTGACATTCCACCTTCCCGAATTCACCAAAAATCAATTTCTCCTCTGAGTTACTCATCGAGTTGAACTTTGTCTAGGTCTATTTACGACGATGCAAATCATCATAGCAAAGTCAACATATTGATGAATGGCTTGGCTAAAATCAGTTTTCCTTTGCCAGTCCAATCACCGACATAAGTAGAGGAATTTGACTTGTACAATGAGTTGTGTAAAAGTGATGGTGAAATAGTTAGTGTCGACACTAGGAAGAATTCACCTATGAAAGCATCAAAGGGCTCGCGTACGGAGCACGTATTGATGATTGATTACACTCCCACACTACGCCTTATTGCACTTGAGATATGCCAAAGAACATAAAACAGAAAGCATACTTGAACAAACACTTTGGAGTATTTAGAAGGCCATTCATCTGTTGAGCTGACTGCCGACCTGCAAACAACTGTCATATTTTCAGAGAACAGCTCCAGAAAAGGAGAGTATAAGATAAAAAGATTGATCAATGAACAGAAAAGAACCACCTCTTGTACTTGGTTACTGGGACACCCTTAATGTGCATTTCGCCGGTCATCCCTAAACATACAGAAATAAAGGAGAAAAATGTGGGATTTCGCTTAATGCGTATGTATCCATTGATCAACAAAAGGGTAAAAATGTACAGGTTTTTATTATTGGCGCTTCATCAATTTTGATGTTTTTCGATTTAAATCATTTCAATCAATTAAATTGAGCATATTCATATTAAATTTGACAGTGATTCTGTCGAACTAACTATGTTGAACACTATTGACCTGATGGAACTATAGTTAACAGCTCATAGCCTACGAAACTCTTAATTTTAATGAGTGCCAAATCTATTTAGGAAAATACTTCAAATCAAAAAAATTGCATGAAGACCCCCTCAACTATAGGCTATTTTGACATTGCGCCCCGAAGCTTATCTCTTTACTCTATTTATTGTCACTCCCTCAACTTCCATTATTGAGCTATTTTAGTCAGATGAATTAGATATTTCGTTCGAACCAGTGGTTTCATTAGTTTTTGCTATCAAACAATTAACAAAAATCCATACTTTTTTTCAAGTAAAGAAGTACATAGAGCAGCAAAATTTCACAAAATTATTGATTTAAATGAGATTGCAGGCCCCGATGGAATTATTCGAACTTAAGGCATTCTGCTCTGATACCATATTAAATTAATGTTAAGCAATTATTTTTCTCCAAAAATTCAAGCTCTAGAAGAACAGTATTTTTAATGCAAAATAACTATTTTTCTCAAACTAAAGATTTTCTGCTCGAATACCATGTTAAAGTAATGTGACATAAACATTTCTCTCTAAAAGTTTAAGCTACAAGAGAACAGAGAATGGTGCTTTTAATTAATATTAGGTAAAAATGTGTAGAACATATCCAAACTATGAATCATTTGGAAACGGCTACCCAACCTTTCAAAAATTTAAAAATTCTCATATCCAATCTTTCAATTTGTTTGATTTTAATTAATCAGTGATACTTTCATTTCAAATTTAAAGTCAATTATTTAATATAATTAATTTATAGTTACGAGAATCGCATAAAATATATTAACTAAAGTCATGTTGCCGTTGACCGACTCAAATCAAAGAAATTAAAAAATTAAAATTTTGAAAGGTTAGGGCGCCTGTTTCAAAATGGTCGATAGTTCAGAAAATTTCGGTAAATTTTTACATTAATATATTATCGGAGCTTTTGCTTAATTACCTCTTTTACTCTGTAATAACCCAAATATTCTTCTAAAATCCAATCTCATTACTAAACTCCAAGAAAAAAAATTAAGGTATTTGAAGAAATTATTTAAAATCAAGTGTAGAGCTACTATGCTATCGGAAGTACAGAAGATTTAATGCTGCCGACTTTTTGACCCTTTGATAAAAAATTATCCGGTTGGGATGATTGCAGTGTCCCCTAGGGTTGAGCAGCACTCCTAGGATTGAGTGGTCCCCGCAGGGTAAAAGTGTTAATCAAAAGTTAGAAATGATTAAAGGGGCTGATCTAAAGGTCAAAAAGTCGGAAGCACTAGATCCTCTATATTTTCGATAGCATAGTAGCTCTACTCATCAAGTGTAGAGCTACTGTGCTATCGGAAGTGCAGAGGATTTGATGTTGCCGACTTTTTGACCCTTGGATCAAAAATTATACGGTTGGGATGATTGCGGTCTCCCCTAGAGTTGAGTAGTATCCCTAGGGTTGAGCGGTCCCCACAGGATAATAGTATTAATCCAAAGATTAGAAATGATTAAAGGGACTAATCTAAGGACCAAAAAGTCAAAAGCAATAGATCCTATGTGCTTCTGATAGCATAGTAGCTCTACTCTAAAATCAAATACAAATAGATAGGGGCAATTTCATAGATACCTCTCCCAAAGTTTAAAATATCATGGATACCCCTATAAAGTTTAAAATATCATATATGCCCCTATAAATATAAAAAAGTATCACCAATATCCCTACCGTTAGTTATATTACCTTTACCATAGTTGTTAAATGGTTAAAGATGGGTTAACTTTTAAAATGACCTATTTACCCTCAACTATCTCTTTAATAAAAATGAGTGGTGCTACTGGTACAACCCACTTAGGGTTGTACATCCTACAACCCACTTATCTAAAGGCTGAAAAAATTATGCTTTTGAAAAAAAATAAAATAAATGTGTAGTGCCTAAATATCAGCCGTCGGATCCCAAAGGTGTAGGATGTACACCTTCAACCGGGAGTCCATCTAGACTTTTCCAATAAAAATGTATGGAGACCCCTCAACTATTTGCCGTTTTGAAACGGCTCCCTCAACTTTTATTTTTTTAGTTAACATCCCATTAACTTTTAGTTTTTTACAAAATTAACTAATTTTAGTGTATGAAAAATAAAAATTTTATCAAGGTTTTTATGATTTCACCAAATCTAGTGGCTCCATTTATTTTAACTATGTATAAAAAATTAAATAAAAATAAATGTTGAGGATTTTTCGATCTTTCTTTAATCTTGGAAGCTTAAATTATTCTCAATAATTTTATCTACATTAAATGCATTAAAAACTGAAATATAATATATTTAAGCTTTTGAACAAAACTCTCTTTTTTTTTAAAATCGATAAAAAAAGCATGCATATTGATATAGTTATGTGATTTATTTTTGATTAAATAGGAAAAACATAAAAATCTATAATTTATTTCAAATTACTATTACTGATTAAGAATGTGAAATGATACAGGTATACAATTTTATCTGAACTTAATTTTGAATGGGCACCAGCTTAATTGATGCTGAGTGGGATAGTTTCAATTATAAGTACAAAAAAATGAACTCTCATCGTATTTAAATTTAGTTATGATTTTGGTCTATATCCAAATCGAATCTGAAGCAAAACCCGAAGCCAAAAACAAAACCAAAATTATATAAAAACATACTATATATAAAATACAATTTTTATATATCATTTAAAAATTAATTTAATATTTATATATTAAATAGTCAAATTTAGATTTACAAAAATTATCTTGAAATACCTTTTATTGTTTCTATTATTGATAAGAGATAAAGGGTAAAAATGATATTTTAAAAATTTAACTCTATTTCAGATGATTTTAACGGATATTAACTAGTGGAGGGCATTTGTGATAATTTTTAATATGTTGGAGAGTATTCGTGAAATTATCAATTTTAGAAAGGTATTGATGAAATTAACAGATTCTAGAAGGGCATCTATAAAACTATCATATAGTTAAGGAGCAGTGCAGTGCAAGGGTAGAAATGGTATTTACACCTTATTCCGTTAGATTTAGAAGGGCATTCATGATATTTAGAATTTTGGAGGGCTATTGATGAAATTTCAGTCTCCTATAGGGGACTCTATGAATTTTTCCCTTCTAATATCCCTGTTCAGAAGAGGTGAGTAGAGAGAGAGAGAGAGAGGGGGGGGCGGGGGTGTGGGGATTAGGNTTAGCTGAAGCTAAGAACTTATTAGGTGTAGTGAAGACGAAGATAACATTGTTTTCTAAGGGAAAAATACACCTTTTCCGGGCATAGTTATTAATACTAAAATGCATACCTGTTAAGGAGTTATAGAACAAGTAAGCGTTGTTTTATAAAAGAAACACGCCACCATTTTTTTTTGTACGAAAAAACCTCTCTCTATGATAAAGTGGAAGTGGTTAGCTCAGTGTCCATAGATTGTATAAGTATAGATTGCTAAAAGGTGTTTCACCACTGCTTTCCATATTGAACATGTTTAGAAAGGTAAAACGTTAAGCTAGGCTAGGTAATCAAGCATCTCGATAAATGAGCTAACGTCTGTAAAGACCTTGTGGAGATTGTCTCCCTGTTTATCAGTTAAAACTTTCTTGAATAACAGTTGGAGAAAGTCTATACTTAGATAGACTAAGTCTTCTCTTCTTGAACGTAGTCATAGAGTTAAAGTTAAGTTTGTACCCAAACTAAGTGTGAGGTACAAGACTCTTTATAAATGGTAGGCTTTTCTCCTTTTTTGCCTCAGAAACAGATTTCTTTACACAACTCTTTCCCGTCTACCTATCTTGGAAAGTTGCTCTATCACGAAAAAGTTGAGAGAGTTTTACCTTAGATCAGGTTTGTATATACGGTACCAAGGAATGAAGCTGTCCCATGTTTATAGATTTAAACTATAAAAATCTATGAAAAAGTCTGGATAACGGCTATGATTCATCGTCAGTTTTTAAACATAGGTAAAAAGTACTATAATACGTACCTAGTCTATATAGTACCGCTTAAGAAGTCTTTTTTACCACAGAAGGTGTTACCTTAGACTATTCACTCTAAAGCTCATTCACAAATGTATTAGAAGAGGACAGGCTTCTTTACTAAGTAGCTTTATTACTCAGTGGTAACTATAGCTGTGTAGACTCTAGCGGTTTACAAGCCCTCAAGGAGATAAGTTAGGAAAAGGAAGAAGAACAACGACCTATAGAGCAAGCATGTGTAGAAGAGAAACAAAGGGCTCGGATATCACTCAATGTCTGTCTCAAGCTTTTCCAGTTTAGAAACTACTAAGGTAGTATGTACTAACTCAACGCTTTTGAAGACCTATCCATAGGATGTAGACTTGACTTAAGAAAGACCAATTTCTTAGAGAAAGATCAACGAGACCTTGTTAATCCTCTAAGAGATCTTCTTTATGCCCCAAGACCGCCGTTGTACGATACCCCATCACTAGGGCGAATACCCCAGTTTAGTTATGCAAGATTCTTCTTTATAAACTTATAGTTAAAGTAGCTATAGTAGCTAGAGTATTCATAGTATGGTTTAGGGTAGTTAGCTTAGTGAAAAAGCTCTTTATGCTCTGTAGATTCAGTATGTTCATTTCTCTAGATAAGTAACTATTCTTTTTCTTTTTTGCACTCGCCACTAACCTAACTACTATTTTATCTTAGGACCCAGCGCTTGTCACTAAGCTAACTACTATTTCTTTCTCTTAAGAACCAAGTCAAGAGGTGGAATTGCCGTCTTTTTTCCTAACTAGTTTAAGATAACTCAGACTGAGTATCACTAGTAAATAGTTTCTTACTGAGACCAATAGTTTACTAACTTGTTGGCCCTTGTTAAATGAATGCTATGAATCAACTGTAAGTATTTTTCATAGATTACTTAATACTCAAGTTATGTAGGACAAATCATCTTTCTGCCTATAAGGAACGAGTAATAGTCTGTTAGTGAATAAGTGTTTGAAGCACACCCCGATTATCAAAAGTAAAGGGCAGAGTACCTTTTGGGAAAAGCGAGGCGAATCGGGATAGGGGGAGATCCCCATAAAATCACTATCCAAGATATCCTTGGCCTGCTAGGATAAACCAGTTTATGGATCGCTGTTTGAGGATACAAGGAAAGTAATGTCATAAAGACTTGTTCAAGGACCTATTGTTCGGATTTCCAAAAAAATAACTACTATAGCTATAACTACGATCACTGCTATAACTACGATCACTGCTATAACTACGATCATTGCTATAACTACTATCACTGCTATAGCTAGCACTTGAACTATGCCTCGACCTCGAAGATTGATACTACTTACGCGATTGATACCTATACTACAGCCTTTATCTGGCTAAAATATAGTGGGAAGTTAAGCTTAATCGTTTTCGTTACAGAGGAACGTATTATACCTAAGGTTTGTAAGTACTAGACCTACACTTACTCAGCTTAATGAATAGGGAGCCAGATAATCACTTGAGAGAGAGGTCCCTAACACTTTCTACAAGGTGATCTTTATAAGAACAATAACGAAGCTGAGTATAAGGGTTTTTTCACCTAGGGCGAGATTATCGGGGCTTATTTAATTTATGTACGTAATTCTATGCTTCCGAAGAATAAGGTGTTGTTGCTTTCGTGAAAAAGTGAGAAAGTATATGATCCCCTAAAGTGAACCTTTTCTTTTACAAGGTATGATTACCTAAGCTCAGGTATTGGTACCCAAGGTTACGTGCTCTAGAACATCGTGAATGGTTACTCCGGGATAGCTAATCATAATGTGTCTTCTTTAGTTAATATCTGTGATTATGTTAATCTAGACGAGAAGTATCTGTTTGAACCCTAAACGCTAGGGTCCATTCTAGCCAAGTCCTAGTACCCTAGGAAAAGATAGTCTATCCTTCCCGACAACGTGTTTTACATGAAGATTCATTAACGGGGTATCTAGGATATAGATAGATATACTTCTTCTTTAGTACATTGCTTCCCCTAAGAATAAACATGTTTACCATGAAGCTTGAACCTTGCTCGTACTTCTTTAATTGCTATGAAGAAATAGAAAACTCAACAAGACGGCCTAGCCAGCGAGTTCTGGAAACCAGAGATGGGCCTGGGCTACTTTTTTTACCCTAGTGAAGAATACCTAAGCAACTCTTACTAAGACTAGATCAAGTACCGGATAATCTTCATCTTCCGCGAGACCACCCTAGGAGTGCCTGTCTTTTTCTAACGTCAGTCAAACTATTACTAGCTCACTGTAACGAAGAAGCCAGGCTTGGTTCCTTAGGGAATATATACTACGTTTTACCTAGAACAAGATAGCAACTAGTCTCTAAAGAGATACTTTTTATGCTTAGCCTCAAACTTCTTCCCCTTCCTCTTCCTCAGGAGCTGGGCGTTGTCTATCTCCTCCTAAATAAGTTAGTGTATCAAACCCGAGGATCTTATACCGCGGGAACCCCGAAAGATAAACTAACATAGCTTTCCGGGTTACTTAACCCTAAAGGGATAACCCGGTCCAGTAAAGCCCCGTTCGCCTAGTAAATACTACTTTTCCTACTCGAAGTTCGCTTACTAAGCCTCAAGAACGTCTCACCTTGGCACGTCATGGTCTGTGCTCTATCTAGAAGGTTTCTTGTTCCGAAAAAAGCTTATTCGGTTAAGTAAACCCTGGGACGCCTAGGTGAGAAAAAGGATAAGTTTCTAGTCGGGAAACAGAGACACAAAAGTGTAGCTCTTAAGAAACGTCTACTTCTCTACAGTTTCCCCGAAGAATGAAGGGTTTGCCTAGGAGGATGTAGATATATATTTGCGACCAAATAGTTCTTATGCGTTCTTTTCGTGAAGCTTAACAACTAAGTAGCGGTCTCTACCGAATCTTGGTTATCAAGTAATAGATTACCTAAAAAGGCAAGATTATGAGGTAGGCTCTCAATAGTCATAAATAGTTTAGACAAGGATAGATTGCCTTGCGATAACCTAGTTTACTGTTTCTGTAACAACTCTTTTTCTACCGAAAAGGGCCTACTTTACTTTTAACCTAAGTACATTGTCCTCTTTCCAAAGGGTAATGAATCGGCCTTTCTATACACCGGTACTTTATCCCTAATTCACCTTGCCTTAACTGACCCACCATCTCAGCACCTTTGTGGACAAAGAAGGTATAAAACCTGGAATCGAGGTACCTTGTTATACGATGACGACTTTGTATCTTCTTAAATTTAGAATCTAGTTTTGTGATACATACCTACCATACTTGACGGATTTGTTCTTAAGAACTTGTCGCTTGTTGGTCTCGATAATGAGTGATGTAGTTTTTTAAAGGTAATTACTTTCTACATTTAGGTAACCTTTTAGTTTTTATGCGTACAGCCTACTTTACCAACAACGATAGACGAGATTATTGCTTAGTAACCAAATTGACTTATTGATTTATTTTATCTATCTGGAAAGAGAAGCAGAGTCCAGCTACCTAGAAGAGTTAACCTTCTAGAGGATATACCTATTATGTGTAAGGTCAACTGGTTCGGATTAAGATTAACAAAACAAGGCTTCGTTTCTATAGGTGCCCCGCCAAGCGGGATAAGTCTATAAGTGCTGGTTCTTCATGACCTAAGAGAAAGCCTATCCAGGACTTTCCTCTTCCTTCCGACCTTACGGTGGTCCGCAGATAATAACTTAAGTGGGCTGGGCTATCATGGTTAAAACAAAACCCTTGCAGGTCACGGTTTCAGTGACTTACCCATTCAGCGGTTAGGGATTTTGCCTGACACATTACATGAAATAGACGACCCAATGCCCCCCCGTAAAATGGTCTCCAAATATAACATAGTTAGATGGGAACACACTAAGGACAAACACTAAGGACAACTTCGTATATGTGCTTTATAAAAAGAAGATATCAATGAACTTCTATGAAATGGTTTCACGGGATTCAGCCAATTGTCTTGATCGTGGGATATCATTGAGAAATAGGAATCCGTGTTATCAAAAGATTTCCTGCGATTCTTTCTAGTATGGAATGAGTCAATCATCCACTTTGGTATCTTATTGAACAAAAATGGTGATATTGTTCCTCCATTGATCAAGAATTTCGATTTTTGAGAAGTATTATGATCATCCAATAAGAAAGGTTTCAATTTTTTCAAATGAACGATTTGAAGACCTATTGATTCTAACAACTGATTGCAGAGTTGATCGTTCGGACCTTTCAATTCATAGATGTGGATCTCAGACCTATGAATGGGGATATTCTCGAAACTCACAAAGAAAAAAGGAAGTGAGTTAGACAAAAAGAGAAGTAACTTGGACAAAAAAAGAAGTAACTTGGACAAAAAGAAACGAAGTGACTTAGACAAATCTTTTTTGTCAATAACCTCAGACCAATCAATCGAATATTGATTAATACGTAATCGATCGAACACTACTTGAAAACGGCTCTTCTGCTCAGAAACGAAATGTTCCAAATGCTCCTGGAAATTCTTGCTCCCATTGGACCATTTGTATCTATATGCATTAGGATCCCGATTTATGGATCTCTCGGTTCGAGAAAGAAAAATAAGAGGATCGAACCATTTCTTCTGACTCTTTTTCAAATTCGATAAATGTTGGTTGATCGTATATTTCATTATAGTTCTATGATTCAGAGTATCATTTCCTATTTGATCCCTTTGAATTCCATATTCGAAGTTGCGATCGGATCTATTCATTAAAAAGAATCGATTCAATACATTTCTTATGTACCCATAGGTGCTATATTGGATTTGAATCAGATTTCGGATCAATCTATATTGATTGACTGCCTCCATTATGTTGTTGCTAGCAAATACCACTCTTTTTGGTTTTGGATCTTCCAAATCATTCCCGCAGGAGATCCGGACCCATTTTTTTCTGATCCTTCGATAAAAAGATTCATTTTCTTCATAAAAAATAGGAGGTAGAACCAATAAAGATTTCTTTTTCGATTCATCCCTGGAGTTGAATACCTCATTCAAGAATTGTTTTTGATCCAATCCGTAGGAATCAATAGAAAAGGCAAATCCCTTATGATACACCAGATCCGGCTCGGTTATTGATAGAGTGAATAGATCTGCCATTTCTTGAAATCTCTCTTCTGATTCAAAATCGTGGTGTAACGTGGATCCCCCCCTGTTCCGGTCATGGAATAGATGAAATAAATCAAAAAATGGATTTTTGTTCAAGAATGAAATCTTATTGGAACTGTCCATATCCGATTCATCCTTCGGAACCATATCACATCCCAGATCTGATGAAATAGGATGAATTGAGACGGTATTTTGTAAATACGTAATTATCTTGAATATATTAACTATTTCTTTATTTTCCGATCGCCGGGAAGGGACAAAAGAAACATCTTGTTCTTTCTTCAACAATTTCTGATCCCTAGTGGACCTCTCAGTAGGATTCGAACCCAGATGAAGTTCTGACCATCTGTCAGAGAAAAAAGAACGAATGGGTCTTGTAGGATTCCCAAGAAATTCTTCGATTTCTTCCGGAAGCAGATGATTATTCATCCGCTTCTCACGTTCCGTGAATAGCCGGGGCATTGAGGAATATCCAGAAAGGCATTTAGGGAATTGGTCTGATTCTATCTCTGTTCGTTCCGTTTGAAGAAAGGAAGGATCCCAAAGAATCGATCTTTCTTTTAGTTGTTGAATCTCTCTTTGATTGATCAATGTGTGATATTCCGAATCCTCATTACTAATGGAATCGAAATGATCTCTGAATTGATCAGAAGATCCTTTCAATTGGCTAGAATCCGTTACTTGAACGAAACTAGATCTTGTGGAATCGTATTGAATATTTGACGATACATTTCGTACCTTGCTAAAAAATCGATCCTTGTTTACCAACCACACAT